>NW_018406970.1:255784-290507 GCF_002113885.1 Mizuhopecten yessoensis | reverse complement strand
CCCCACCCCCCATATTTCCCTTTTTTAAATGGCTGGGGTGTTTGTATTGGTACCAAAGGGTTTTAATCTGCTTTCGTTTGGAAAAAACACCTGGGTATTGGGAAAAACTAGAATGTTGCTACATTCCTCAAGACCTTTTTTTCTTCATTAACTGTATTCTGTTTTCCATACACGCATATTTTTATCAAGAAATCGAATGCTAGATATTGTACAACTTTAAGCGGTAACCCTTTAGCTATTAAAAATCAAAATTAAAATATATACAAGAAAAGATTATCACTTCCAAAATTGAAAGAATTTGTTCTTGTAGAAATGTCAGTGAATTTCGAAATTTACGTATGACATTAGATGTTACATTCAGACAGCGTTATCAGCCAACAAATTGATCTATAACTCCTCTACTTTCAGCATTTATGATCGTGAAACATAATTAATATTTACCAGTTGAGCTTCCGGCTGTATCCTCTTCTAATTTATACACACCTCCTGAATTGGTATATGTTGATACGTCATGCTTAGAGCAAACTCCTGAAGTCTCGTTATACGAAGCCACGGATCCATTTAGCATCTGTACCTTTGACAGACATTGTATTGACGTATTCGCCGTGAATTCCATTCCACCTGTCTTTGGTACTTCACATGGTAGAACTTTTCGCTGTTTCCAAGTATGTTGAATCTGGTTTAGTCCTAATACTGTTCCTACTGAAATTTAAAAGTTTGTTTTTTGTTTCAGTAACTTTATACTGTACAAGTTGATTTTTTTGCAGTTTCATTTTCTGAAAGTTTTCGCGGTTCGGGAACTTCCAAGGGAGCAATACAGGAACCACATCTATTTCATTTAGGTGAAATATAATTTCATATCCATTCTTTATTTGCTCTATAAATTAACCAACTATGTAGGTACAGCTGTGTCCAACAGTGTTAGTATGTATAGAAGCGTTGCTTACAGACATACAGTACAGCTTTAGTATGTTCAGTAGAGGTGGCCATAGACATATAGTACATCTTAAGTATGTTCAGTAGAGGTGGCCATAGACATACAGAACTTCAGCATGCTCAATAGCGGTGGCTACAGACATACAGTACAACTTTAGTATGTTCAGTAGCGGTGGCTACATACATACCGTACAGCTTAAGTATGTTCAGTAGCGGTAGCTACAGACGTACAGTGTAATCTTAGTATGTTCAGTAGCGGTTGCGACAGACATACCGTACAGCTTAAGTATGTTCGATAGCGGTGGCTACAAACATACAGTACAGCTTTAGTATGTTCGGTAGCGGTTGCGACAGACATACCGTACAGCTTAAGTTTGTTCGATAGCGGTGGCTACAGACATACAATACATCTTTAGTATGTTCAGTAGCGGTGGCTACATACATACCGTACAGCTGAAGTATGTTCAGTAGCGTTGGCTACAGACATATAGTACAACTTAAGCATGTTCAGTATCGGTGGCTACAGACGTACAGTACAACTTCAGTATGTTCAGTAGCGGTGGCTAGAGACATACAGTACAACTTTAGAATGTTCAGTAGCGTTGGCTACAGACATATAGTACAACTTAAGCATGTTCAGTATCGGTGTCTACGGACGTACAGTATAACTTTAGTATGTTCCGGAGCGGTGGCTATAGACATACTGTACATCTTTAGTATGTTCAGTAGCGGTGACTACAGACATACAGTATAACTTTAGTATGTTCAGTAGCGGTGACTACAGACGTACAGTATAACTTTAGTATGTTCAGTAGCGGTGGCTACATACATACCGTACAGCTGAAGTATGTTCAGTAGAGGTAGCTACAGACGTACAGTATAATCTTAGTATGTTCAGTAGCGGTTGCGACAGACATACCGTACATCTTAAGTATGTTCGATAGCGGTGGCTACAGACATACAGTATAACTTTAGTATGTTCAGTAGCGGTGGCTACAGACGTACAGTATAACTTGAGTATGTTCAGCAGCGGTGGCTACAGACATACAGTACAACTTGAGTATGTTCAGTAGCGTTGGCTACAGACGTACATTACAACTTTAGTATGTTCAGTATCGTTGGCTACAGACATATAGTACAACTTTAGTATGTTCAGTAGCGGTGTCTACAGACATACAGTACACCTTGAGTATGTTCAGTAGCGGCTGCTACAGACATACAGTACAGCTTTAGCATGTTCAGTAGCGGTGGCTACTGACATATAGTACAACTTGAGTATGTTCATTAGAGGTGGTCATAGACATACAGAACAGCTTAAGTATGTTCAGTAGCGGTTGCGACAGACATACCGTACATCTTAAGTATGTTCGATAGCGGTGGCTACAGACATACATTACATCTTTAGCATGCGCAGTAGCTGTGACTACAGACTTTCAGTACAACCTTAGTATGTTCAGTAGCGGTTACTACAGACATATAGTACATCTTTAGCATGCTCAGTACCGTACATTACAACTTTAGTATCTTCAGTATCGTTGGCTACAGACATATAGTACAACTTTAGGATGTTCAGTAGCGGTGTCTACAGACATACAGTACACCTTGAGTATGTTCAGTAGCGGTGGCTACAGACATACAGTACATCTTTAGCATGCGCAGTAGCGGTGACTACAGACTTTCAGTACAACCTTAGTATGTTCAGTAGCAGTGGCTACAGACATACAGTACATCTTTAGCATGCTCAGTAGCGGTAACTACAGACGTACAGTATAACCTTAGTATGTTCAGTAGCAGTGACTACAGACATACAGTACAGCTTTAGTATGTTCAGTAGCGGTGGCTACAGACATACAGTACAGCTTATGTATGTTCAGTAGCGGTGACTACAGACGTACAGTACATCTTTAGCATGCTCAGTAGCGGTGACTACAGACGTACAGTACAACTTGAGTATGTTCAGTAGCAGTGGCTACAGACATACAGTACAACTTGAGTAAGTTCAGTAGCAGTGGCTACAGACGTACAGTATAACTTGAGTATGTTCAGCAGCGGTGGCTACAGACATACAGTACATCTTTAGTATGCTCAGTAGCGGTGACTACAGACGTACATGAAGTATGTTCAGTAGCGTTGGCTACAGACGTACAGTATGACTTTAGTATGCTCAGTAGCGGTTACTAAAGACGTACAGTACAACTTGAGTATGCTCAGTAGCAGTGGCTACAGACATACAGTATAACTTGAGTATGTTCACTACATACATACCGTACAGCTTAAGTATGTTCAGTAGCGGTAGCTACAGACATACAGTACAACTTGAGTATTCTCAGTAGCGGTGCCTACAGACGTACTGTACAACTTGAGTATGTTCAGTAGCAGGGGCTACAGACATACAGTACAACTTGAGTATGTTCAGTAGCGGTGGCTACAGACATACAGTACAACTTGAGTAAGTTCAGTAGCAGTGGCTACAGACGTACAGTATAACTTGAGTATGTTCAGTAGCAGTGGCTACAGACATACAGTACAACTTGAGTGGCTATAGACATACTGTACATCTTTAGTATGTTCAGTAGCGGTGACTACAGCCATATAGTACATCTTTAGTGTGTTCAGCTATAGACATACTGTACATCTTTAGTATGTTCAGTAGCGGTGGCTACATACATATAGTACAACTTAAGCATGTTCAGTATCGGTGTCTACGGACGGACAGAATAACTTTAGTATGTTCCGGAGCGGTGGCTATAGACATACTGTCCAGCTTAAGTATGGTCAGTCGCGGTGGCTACAGACATACAGTACATCTCTTGAGTATTCTCAGTAGCGGTGCCTACAGACGTACAGTACAACTTGAGTATGTTAAGTAGCGGTGGCTACAGACATACAGTACATCTTTAGGATGCTCAGTAGCGGTGACTACAGACATACAGTATAACTTTAGAATGCTCAGTAGCGGTGACTACAGACGTACAGTACAACTTGAGTATGTTCAGTAGCGGTGGCTACAGACGTACAGTATAACTTGAGTATGATCAGTAGCGGTGGCTACAGACATACAGTACATCTTTAGTATGCTCAGTAGCGGTGACTACAGACGTACAGTATAACTTTAGTATGCTCAGTAGCGGTGACTACAGACATACAGTACAACTTAAGCATGTTCAGTAGCGGTGACTACAGACATATAGTAAATCTTTAGTATGCTCAGTAGCGGTGACTACAGCCATATAGTACATCTTTAGTATGTTCAGTAGCGGTGACTACAGACATATAGTACAACTTTAGTATGTTCAGTAGCGGTGACTAAAGACATATAGTACATCTTTAGCATGCTCAGTAGCGGTGGCTACAGACGTACAGTATAACTTTAGTATGTTCAGTAGCGGTGACTACAGCCATATAGTACATCTTTAGTATGTTCAGTAGCGGTTACTACAGACATATAGTACATCTTTAGCATGCTCAGTAGCGTGGCTACAGACGTACAGTATAAATTTAGTATGTTCAGTAGCGGTGACTACAGACATACATCACAGCTTAAGTATGTTCATTACAGGTGGCCATAGACATACAGTACCACTTTAGCATGCTCAATAGCGGTGACTACAGACGTACAGTATATCCTTAGTATGTTCAGTAGCGTTGGCTACAGACATACAGTACAACTTGAGTATGTTCAGTAGCGTTGGCTACAGACGTACAGTATAACTTTAGTATGTTCCGGAGCGGTGGCTATTTCAGTAGCGGTGACTACAGACGTACAGTACAACTTGAGTATGCTCAGTAGCGGTGGCTACAGACGTACAGTATAACTTTAGTATGCTCAGTAGCGGTGACTACAGACGTACAGTAAAACTTTAGTATGTTCAGTAGCGGTGACTACAGACGTGCAGGACAACTTGAGTATGTTCAGTAGCGGTGGCTACAGACATACAGTATAACTTTAGTATGTTCAGTAGCGGTGGCTACAGACGTACAGTATAACTTTAGTATGTTCCGGAGCGGTGACTATATACATACAGTACAGCTTAAGTATGTTCAGTAGCGGTGGCTACAGACATACAGTACAACTTGAGTATGCTCAGTAGCGGTGGCTACAGACGTACAGTATAACTTTAGTATGCTCAGTAGCGGTGACTACAGACGTACAGTACAACTTGAGTATGTTCAGTAGCGGTGGCTACAGACGTACAGTATAACTTTAGTATGCTCAGTAGCGGTGACTACAGACGTGCAGGACAACTTGAGTATGTTCAGTAGCGGTGGCTACAGACATACAGTACGACTTGAGTATGTTCAGTAGCAGTGGTCACAGACATACAGTACAACTTAAGCATGTTCAGTAGCGATGACTCAGACGTGCAGTATAACTTGAGTATGTTCAGTATCGGTTGCTACAGACATACAGTACAACTTTAGTATGCCTACAGACATACAGTACAACTTGAGTATGTTCAGTAGCGGTGGCTACAGACATACAGTACATCTTTAGTATGCTCAGTAGCGTTGACTACAGACGTACAGTATAACTTAAGTATGCTCAGTAGCTGTGACTACAGACATACAGTAAAACTTGAGTATGCTCAGTAGCGGTGACTACAGACGTACAGTACAACTTGAGTATGCTCAGTAGCGGTGACTACAGACATATAGGACATCTTTAGTATGTTCAGTAGCGGTGGATACATACATACCGTACAGCTGAAGTATGTTAAGTAGCGGTGGCTACAGACATACAGTACAACTTAAGTATGTTCAGTAGAGGTGGCCATAGACATATAGCACAACTTAAGCATGTTCAGTATCGGTGACTACAGACGTACAGTATAACTTTAGTATGTTCCGGAGCGGTGGCTATAGACATACTGTACAGCTTAAGTATGGTCAGTCGCGGTGGCTACAGACATACAGTACATCTTTAGTATGTTCAGTAGCGGTGGCTACATACATATAGTACAACTTAAGCATGTTCAGTATCGGTGTCTACAGACGTACAGTATAACTTTAGTATGTTCCGGAGCGGTGGCTATACACATACTGTACAGCTTATGTATGGTCAGTCGCGGTGGCTACAGACATACAGTACATCTTTAGTATGTTCAGTAGCGGTGGCTACATACATACCGTACAGCTGAAGTATGTAAAGAAGCGGTGGCTACAGACATACAGTACAACTTAAGTATGTTCAGTAGAGGTGGCCATAGACATATAGTACAACTTAAGCATGTTCAGTATCGGTGGCTACACATGTACAGTATAACTTTAGTATGTTCCGGAGCGTTGGCTACACACGTACAGTATAACTTTAGTATGTTCGGTAGCGGTGGCTACAGACATACAGTACAGCTTTAGCATGCTCAGTAGCGGTGGCAACAGACGTACAGTATAACTTAAGTTTGTTCATTAGTGCTGGCTACAGACAGCGCAACTTGAGTATGTTCAGTAGCGGTGGCTACAGACATACAGTACAGCTTTAGCATGCTCAGTAGCGGTGGCAACAGACGTACAGTTCAGTAGCAGTGGCTACAGACATACAGTACAGCTTTAGCATGCTCAGTAGCGGTGGCAACAGACGTACAGTATAACTTAAGTTTGTTCATTAGTGCTGGCTACCGACAGCGCAACTTGAGTATGTTCAGTAGCGGTAGCTACAGACATACAGTACAACTTGAGTATGTTCAGTAGCGGTGGCTACACACATACAGTATAACTTTAGTATGTTCAGTAGCGGTGGCCATAGACATACAGTACAACTTTAGTATGCTCAGTAGCGGTGACTACAGACGTACTGTATAACTTAAGTATGTTCATTAGCGGTGACGACAGACATACAGTACATCTTTAGTATGTTCAGTAGCGGTGGCCATAGACATACAGTACAACTTTAGTATGCTCAGTAGCGGTGACTACAGACGTACAGTACAACTGTAGTATGTTCAGTAGCGGTGACTACAGACATACAGTACAACTTAAGCATGTTCAGTAGCGATGACTACAGACATATAGTACATCTTTAGTATGTTCAGTAGCGTGGCCATAGACATACAGTACAACTTTAGTATGCTCAGTAGCGGTGACTACAGACGACATACAGTATAACTTTAGTATGCTCAGTAGCGGTGACTACAGACATACAGTATAACTTTAGCATGCTCAGTAGCGGTGACTACAGACGTACATTACAACGTTAGTATGTTCAGTATCGGTGGCTACAGACGTACAGTATAACTTTAGTATGTTCAGGCTACAGACATACAGTACAACTTGAGTATGCTCAGTAGCGGTGACTACAGACATACATCACAGCTTAAGTATGTTCATTAGAGGTGTCCATAGACATACAGTACCACTTTAGCATGCTCAATAGCGGTTACTACAGACGTACAGTATAACCTTAGTATGTTAAGTAGCAGTGGCTACAGACATATAGTACAACTTAAGCATGTTCAGTATCGGTGGCTACACATGTACAGTATAACTTTAGTATGTTCGGTAGCGGTGGCTACAGACATACAGTACAGCTTTAGCATGCTCAGTAGCGGTGGCTATCGACGTACAGTATAACTTAAGTTTGTTCATTAGTGCTGGCTACAGACATACAGTGCAACTTGTGTATGTTCAGTAGCGGTGACTACAGACATACAGTACATCTTTAGCATACTCAGTAGCGGTGACTGCAGACGTACAGTACAACTTTAGTATGTTCAGTAGCGGTGTCTACAGACATACAGTACAACTTGAGTATGTTCAGTAGCGGTTGCTACAGACATACAGTACAGCTTTAGTATGTTCATTAAAGGTGGCCATAGACATACAGTACAACTTGAGTATGTTCAGTAGCGGTGGCTACAGACGTACAGTATAACTTTAGTATGTTCAGTAGCGGTGACTACAGACGTACAGTATAACTTTAGTATGCTCAGTAGCGGTGGCTACAGACATACAGTACAGCTTTAGTATGTTCAGTAGCTGTAGATTTACATATACAGCACAACTACAGTTATCCAACCAGAAGCTAGTGTAGTTTATTAGTTCGTCTAAATCATTGTTTGCCTACGCGAAATATACTTCAATACATTTCACAACTTATTTAGGGTATTAACTAGATATTAAATATTACGTCTAAATATCTTAAGATATACATTCCATGACAATAGTTAAATGACATTCAACTGTACTTGAGCAAGATTGTTTTTTCATGAAGCGTTACTTTGTTATCAATAAGTGTTTTGCTTGACATAACTACATACAAAATTAAGCTGCTTGCCATTTTTCATATTGGAAACATGTACAACGTTACAAAAAATTATAGAAATGCTACACATGTCAAAGATAGCAATTTCATAAAAAATGAAATTTTACCTTACCTGATATCACTAACCATATCAACTTCATTTCCAGGGACATCAGCGTCGTCTCTCGTCGTCCTGTGTCATAACGTCTGTATGATGCTAATCAATAATGCTAATTAGTAGCCGAAAGCGAGTGCAACACGTAGAGTCGACTGGCACACATTACATATTACATTGTACAGTACACATACCCGATATATACTGTACTTCACTAAGGAACAACAGTTACGTTTAGGTGTTTTACATAGGAGTATACATGTTTAGTAAGTATATGCATAGGTAGATACAGTATGTAATACTATTGAAAGGCGTATTTATTATGTCACACAAAATTCACAGCAAGCAAAATTTACATGTTTTATTATACTAATTAAGGAATATTAATTTAGGATGTATTAAATGTTTTCCCGATAAAATACAGTCAACGTTTTGTTTTTATGTTATACATTTTAACTGCATGAACTATGAAATGACATGATCGTATTTTTATCCTTATTTATATTTTAAGCTTGGGCATATTTGTGCATATCAATATTTATTGAAATTTAGGTATCTTACGCCAATTAATCAGCAAGAGAAATCTTCCAATGATAAAAAATATCATTTTTGAACAAATAATAACACATAATAGTTAATTGTTGTATAAGACATCACAAAATAAAATATTGAATTAGCATACATTGAATTAGCACACATTGAATTAGTACCGTGCAATTTAGATTGCAATGCAGTTTATTAGACAATCCCACCTTCTCCTTCCTTTAAATATACTCAAATGTAATATATATATATATATATACACGTATATTGTAAAATGGAAGGAAACTGTTAGTCTGTGTCTAACTGTTTGTATTTGTCATGTTTAAGATTCGTGCAAATTTAAAAAAAAATGAAAAACTGACAGTGATAATACAAAAATACATAAATCAAGAAAAAAAATGCATTTCACGCTACAGGCGTTATTGACGCAATCTTCAGAACTAGTGATAGCTTACACTTTTTAGCGTTAACGGATATGTTTCGGCTTTTGGTATTATTTTGTTAAACTCAGGTCATTTAAGGACGTGCCTCCATGTGTGCAATGTAAGGACGTGCCTCCATGTGTGTAATGTAAGGACATGCCTCCATGTGTGCAATGTAAGGACGTGCTTTCATGTGTGTAATGTAAGGACGTGCCTGCACGTGTGCAATGTAAGGACGTGCTTCCATGTGTGTAATGTAAGGACGTGCCTCCATGTGTGCAATGTAAGGACGTGCTTCTTTGTGTGCAATGTAAGGACGTGCCTCAATGTGTGTAATGTAAGGACGTGCCTCCATGTGTGCAATGGAAGGACGTGCCACCATGTATGCAATGTAAGGACTTGCTACATGTGTGCAATGTAAGGGCGTGCATCCATGTGTGCAATGTAAGGACGTGCCTCCATGGGTGCAATGTAAGGGCGTGCCTCCATGTGGGCAATGTAAGGACGTGCCTCCATGTGTGCAATTTAAGGACGTGCCTCCATGTGTGTAATGTAAGGACGTGCCTCCATGTGTGCAATGTAAGGCCGTGCCTCCATGTGTGCAATGTAAGGACGTGGCTCCATGTGTGCAATGTAAGGACGTGCTTCCATGTGTGTAATGTAAGGACGTGCCTCAATGTGTGCAATGTAAGGACGTGCTTTTATGTGTGTAAGGACGTGCCTGCACGTGTGCAATGTAAGGACGTGCTTCCATGTGTGTAATGTAAGGACGTGCCTCCATTTGTGCAATGTAAGGACGTGCCTCCATGTGTGGAATGTAAGGACGTGCCTCCATGTGTGCAATGTAAGGCCGTGCCTCCATGTGTGCAATGTAAGGACGTGCCTCGATGTGTGTAATGTAAGGACATGCCTCCATGTGTGCAATGTAAGGGCGTGGCTCCATGTGTGCAATGTAAGGACGTGCTACATGGGTGCAATGTAAGGGCGTGCCTCCATGTGTGCAATGTAAGGACGTGCCTCCATGTGTGCAATGTAAGGACGTGCCACCATGTATGCAATGTAAGGACTTGCTACATGTGTGCAATGTAAGGGCGTGCATCCATGTGTGCAATGTAAGGACGTGCCTCCATGTGTGCAATGTAAGGACGTGCCTCCATGTGTGCAATGTAAGGACGTGCCTCCATGTGTGCAATGTAAGGACGTGCCTCCATGTGTGCAATGTAAGGACGTGCCTCCATGTGTGCAATGTAAGGACGTGCCTCCATGTGTGCAATGTAAGGACGTGCCTCCATGTGTGCAATGTAAGGACGTGCCTCCATGTGTGCAATGTAAGGACGTGCCTCCATGTGTGCAATGTAAGGACGTGCCTCCATGTGTGCAATGTAAGGACGTGCCTCCATGTGTGCAATGTAAGGACGTGCCTCCATGTGTGCAATGTAAGGACGTGCCTCCATGTGTGCAATGTAAGGACGTGCCTCCATGTGTGCAATGTAAGGACGTGCCTCCATGTGTGCAATGTAAGGACGTGCCTCCATGTGTGCAATGTAAGGACGTGCCTCCATGTGTGCAATGTAAGGACGTGCCTCCATGTGTGCAATGTAAGGACGTGCCTCCATGTGTGCAATGTAAGGACGTGCCTCCATGTGTGCAATGTAAGGACGTGCCTCCATGTGTGCAATGTAAGGACGTGCCTCCATGTGTGCAATGTAAGGACGTGCCTCCATGTGTGCAATGTAAGGACGTGCCTCCATGTGTGCAATGTAAGGACGTGCCTCCATGTGTGCAATGTAAGGACGTGCCTCCATGTGTGCAATGTAAGGACGTGCCTCCATGTGTGCAATGTAAGGACGTGCCTCCATGTGTGCAATGTAAGGACGTGCCTCCATGTGTGCAATGTAAGGACGTGCCTCCATGTGTGCAATGTAAGGACGTGCCTCCATGTGTGCAATGTAAGGACGTGCCTCCATGTGTGCAATGTAAGGACGTGCCTCCATGTGTGCAATGTAAGGACGTGCCTCCATGTGTGCAATGTAAGGACGTGCCTCCATGTGTGCAATGTAAGGACGTGCCTCCATGTGTGCAATGTAAGGACGTGCCTCCATGTGTGCAATGTAAGGACGTGCCTCCATGTGTGCAATGTAAGGACGTGCCTCCATGTGTGCAATGTAAGGACGTGCCTCCATGTGTGCAATGTAAGGACGTGCCTCCATGTGTGCAATGTAAGGACGTGCCTCCATGTGTGCAATGTAAGGACGTGCCTCCATGTGTGCAATGTAAGGACGTGCCTCCATGTGTGCAATGTAAGGACGTGCCTCCATGTGTGCAATGTAAGGACGTGCCTCCATGTGTGCAATGTAAGGACGTGCCTCCATGTGTGCAATGTAAGGACGTGCCTCCATGTGTGCAATGTAAGGACGTGCCTCCATGTGTGCAATGTAAGGACGTGCCTCCATGTGTGCAATGTAAGGACGTGCCTCCATGTGTGCAATGTAAGGACGTGCCTCCATGTGTGCAATGTAAGGACGTGCCTCCATGTGTGCAATGTAAGGACGTGCCTCCATGTATGCAATGTAAGGACGTGCCTCTATGTGTGCAATGTAAGGACGTGCCTCCATGTGTGCAATATAAGGACG
Source organism: Mizuhopecten yessoensis (assembly GCF_002113885.1). NCBI lineage: Eukaryota > Metazoa > Mollusca > Bivalvia > Pectinida > Pectinidae > Mizuhopecten > Mizuhopecten yessoensis. The sequence continues at coordinate 278,621 of NW_018406970.1, read as the reverse complement.
TGCCTCTATTTGTGCAATATAAGACGTGCCTCCATGTGTGCAATGTAAGGACGTGCCTCCATGTGTGCAATATAAGGACGTGCCTCTATTTGTCCAATATAAGACGTGCCTCCATGTGTGCAATGTAAGGACGTTTCTCCATGTGTGCAATGTAAGGACGTGCTTCCATGTGTGCAATGTAAGGACGTGCCTACATGTGTGCAATGTAAGGACGTGCCTCAATGTGTGCAATGTAAGGCCGTGCCTCCATGTGTGCAATGTAAGGACTTGCCTCCATGTCTGCAATGTAACGACGTGCCTCCATGTGTGCAAGGTAAGGACGTGCCTCCATGTGTGCAATGTAAGGACGTGCCTCCATGTGTGCAATGTAAGGGCTTGCCTCCATGTGTGCAATGTAACGACGTGCCTCCATGTGTGCAATGTAAGGACGTGCCTCCGTGTGTGCAATGTAAGGACGTGCCTCCATGTGTGCAATGTACGGACGTGCCTCCATATGTGCAATGTAAGGACGTGCCTCCATGTGTGTAATGTAAGGACGTGCCTCCATGTGTGTAATGCATGAATGCAAGTATGTTTATGTGATGGAGGCAGGGTTTGTCGTTGTACTTGCCTCCTTGTGATAGCGCGGACCTGATTCCGACTGTATAGTGCTATCTCACTGAAATACCAAGCTAAAGGCAACCAGTTTTTTGCCCGATCACATTATACTGACAAGTGAGCCAGTTTTTGTGTTCATCTTAAATGCTGAACATTAAGTAGGAATTTGTATGTCCCGGCATGGAGATAGAGCCATTGCATTCCTCACCTGTGCAATTTTTTAATATTAAAGCCAAAAGTGGGATATTGTCAAGAACGGAGCTATGATACAAAGGGCAGTTGGCAGTAGAGAGATATAAAGATCCGGCGTTGATAAAAATGTCGTTTGTTAGTGTATAATAGGTCTGAGATCAATAATTTGAGTACCCTATTTACAACAGATTTAATACCTTTCCAGTAGGAATATTGAACGCTTCTGAGATCATTTTCCCAGAAATAGTGAATGTATCCTGTGACTATTGCACCTATTGACAGGGTAACAAAAGTCGACAGAAGTAGGTCTCATAATGATACATCTAATAACAAATAACCTGGTGATGAAGGATGTTTGAAAGCTCGTTTTCTGTAAAGGTATATAAAATATTGATTTATTATCGATACGGGCTCCGTATATCAAGTTTAACTCGCTACAAGGATTTTTGCCGTTGTCTTTACTCTTCAAAATCCAATTGCAGTTGAATTCCCTAGTTTCGCGAGATAATTATTTTTTGCGTTAATTGTAAAATCGATTGTCAATTCTACTGTCTCACTGTTAAGTGTAAAGAGACGTGTAGCTGTTGGGATGATTAGCGCATGATTTGATTCCAGCATTAAATGCTGCTGTTGATTTTATTGTACCAGTATCTAAAAACAATGATAAATGAGGATAAATGAGAAAGCATGGAGGTCAACTGTTTTAATATGAACTTCTGTATAACATAAACATTCGTTGGTGTTTTCTTTTGTAGGTTGAAGCTCTTTACAACGTTTCACTGTCACATATTTCGTGGATACTCCGTTTAAGCAAGCAGTAGTGAAACATATCATTTGATATTCGTTGTATTTATTTCCGTGGTTCAATACCAACCATAAAAATAACGAATGTTTATGCATCACGTACAATTTATGTCATAGAGTATGTTAGGAAACAAGAGATTATTCTCTTTGCTTATTTGATTAGTTAATACATAACGCTAAGTAGAAGAGTTTGTTTGTAGGATATGCTAATACTTATCAAATACTTAGAAAATATTCATCAACTTTATTTTCTACAATGGTTTCCAAAAGCACAGCAAGGGGAAACACAATTTGTTTCAACTGAGAGTAACCATACATAGTATGCAAAACGTATTCAGCACCAAAGTCAGCTTAGGTATTTCACAACTATTGCGTTTCCTAGTGTCAGCCTTCTACATGATTTGGTTTGGTTTCGTATTGTTTAACGTCCTATCAACAGCTATGGCCATATAAGGATGGCCTCCCCTGTGTGCAAGATGCATGCGTATAGTGTATATGCGTGCGTGTTTTGGGAGGCTGCAATATGTTTGTGGTTGTCTCCTTGTGATAGCGCAGAACTGATGCCGACTGTATAGTGCTACCTCACTGAAACATACTGCCGAAGACACCCAGCAGGACACCCCACCCGGTCACATTATACTGACAACGGGCAATATATGATTAAAGAGAATCTGTCAGTGACAGACATAAAGAGATCTTGATAGTAAAAAAACTGTAGCTACAGAGCATAGAATTTGATCACCTACTACGTAAATCTATGGACATCTTGTTCTGCAAATAATAGTCATTCGACAGTCATATGTGACTGCATATGTCATTTGTTTTTCAAACTGTCATAAAATTTGGGTACTAAACTGCTGAAAATAGTCTTAAGCATTCACGGTACAATGACCATCACTATAAAAACAAATATAACTATATATATCTCCATCGTTAGTTATTAAGGTGTTTCCTTCTATTATTACGATACGTGAAGTCTATATTCATCATCCTATTTACAAACAAATATTTAACAAAATTTTAGTCCATTACGGTGCATTTTGCTATCTTTGCCTGCCGTTGCCATTTGGTTGGGTTTAGATTGTTGCAATACCTTGCAAATATTAACATTGTCAGATGTTGAATTAAGCATTGAACTGTTTTTGTATGGTATTAATGATCTATTTGAATGACACAGTTTTGCAAGCAAACAACATAATGCGCGCTAATGCATTATGATTTGTTTGCTTGCAAAGCTGTGTCATTCAATTTTCAATTTTCGATTTTTCCCCGGAACAAATTTCGCACATGGACAAATACAGTGAACACCGGAAATCCGACCTTGCCCTCTACGAGGGAGTTATTCGAACTTTTCTCTTTGCTCATTTTGTGAGGCATCCAGGCGTGAATGTATTTGTTTATTGTATGGGTACCTGCCAACAGTCGGTAGATTCCTTAACAGCCTCGTTATTTGACATGTCGTCAGAAACTGAGGAACCGTGGATGCCAGACGCGTGAAACTGATAGCGTTTGAAGTGAGTGATCATGCGACGGAGCACAGGTTGGTTACAAATGTCTGAAATGTGAATGTGTGCTGTGACTCATATCAGTAGGTCTGTAACATATGTGTCAGTAGGTCCATAGAATATGTGTATTTCAGACATTTGTAACGAACCCCTGTTGATCAGTGCAGTGTAACAGACGATATTTCTGATAAATTGCATGAGCGTTAAAATTATTTCCATTGCCGGCATTGATGATTTCAACCGATGTGTATTTTGTACGATATTGCAGACTTTTGTCTTGTATTCGTTGTGATAAAAGTGTTTTTTTATTTTTTATTTATTTTGTACATAAATTTACAATGACATTGTCAAATCTCACAATGTCCAGCAATATTTCAGCAGCCGTCATGTTTATTTATATTGGATATTGTAGTTCCGGTCAGTGTTGTATTAATACGCTAAGAATTGTGTCTCGTGATGCATGGTAATTAAAGTCCCATCAACGACACAGCTTTCAAAGAGGCTATATAGTGACAATGCCTTGCAAATGTAAATATTATAACAAAACACGAAAAACGTTCCGCCTTTTGAAAAAACAAATGTCAATGTATTTTGTCATATGGATATTTTGACTTTAAACAATGATAGTATTAACACCAATGTCAACAACATGCATGTTTATGTAGATTTGGCAGTAACATGTACCAAGACGGAGTAACATCTTTGGCGCATTGACTTAACAATTTGTGTAAGAGAATTTCTGCGGGGTGCGATCCGTGCTTGCTCGGGGACGGATGCCACTTTTGTTGTATACTTATAAGATCACCTTGAATGGAGACGCCGCCTAAACTCGTTCCAATGATGCTCGATCGAGTTAATATCAATATTGTTTCAAGCCCCCAAACAAGTTTGAGAGATTTATTGTTCTTGCTCTGTTTCTTCTTCTTCCTTACTTCCCCCAAGTAGTTTCCGAATGTTGGCTCAGAAACTACTTTCCCGATACTTCTGAAACTTCTCATGAGCGTAGCTGTAGGAAACAGGTTACACTTTTTATGATCGTTCATCAGACATAGCCGCCGTTATCTCAGATTGATCGATAGATGTATAGGTGTACTCCAAGGTGATGCCAACGGTCCCTCTCTGTGTCTGATTTTGCTCAAACTCAGTATGATCATTTGAAACTATGGTGACAGTTTGAGGGATTGGCAACGGTCCCCTTTACATTTCAAACAGGTATTAAGACTTTACATGATATCGATTTAAATCGCAAGTTGTTCTTGGTAACTGTATGATTAAAAAAACTTGACTATGTCAAAGATTATGACTGTTACAATAACTCCGCCATCAATAACGCCTTTCATTATTATACATCAATAAAAAAAAACGTATTCATACAAACCGGTTACCTCGACAACCTTTTCGATAATGACAAGATGGTGATGGTCTTACAACAATGAATACTTATCTCTATGACCTGAAAGCAGCCTTGGGATATACAATAAGGATACCCTGTATTAGATGGGCATTGGACACATAATGTCAATGTCGCCATACTAGCCTAGGTTCGAGGGAATTTCTCTTTAGCTCAGCGGTAGCCTGAGGTTCCTCTGGCCCTTACACCAGACTAACGACATTTTGACATATAGATGTCTGTAGCATGTGGGGGCCAGAGCGCATTGCTATATAAAAAAACGTGGAATTATCAGACACTGTTTGGTATCGGAGAGTTATGAGGTGCTGGCAACAAAAATCTACTATGACACAACACATACCTCACATATATCGATAAATGGATTATTTATTGATCCTAATTAGCTCTTATTATCACCAACAGCTGTATAGTTCCGTCAGTAGAGTCCTCGATTTTTAATCGTTCAAGATTTCCCATCTGAGCGAACGCTATTTTTGTAGGTCATAGGGCGACTAATCAACAAACCGTACTGATCCGGACCGAAAATGAAATATATTATTCTTGTTTCGAACATTTCTGGACTGCGTCGGTTTGTTGATTAATCTACTCCCCGATACGGTGTCTGATGATTCAACGTTTTCATATAGCAATGCGCTTTGGTCCCATACCAGACATATATATGTCAAAATGTCCAAGTTTGGTGAGGAAACTCGGGCTAGCTCGGCGAAAGAACGCCCGGCTACAAAAGCTGGGGTCACGGGTTCGATTCCCATCGAACGCACGTATTATAATCACTACTTTCAAAATGTTGATTTAGATCACTTCAGTTCTATTTTAATCTACACATGGATAAACAGAATTTAGCTTAAGGATTCCTGTCAATAGCCCCGTGGTGTAGCTAAGTGTTGGAAACTGTTTTATTCTGGCACGACTCTAGCGTTGGACATTCATTTCTCAAAAGAAAACCATAACTTGCTGGACTTTTATGAGAAATAGTAAAGATGAAACAAACAAAATGTTATCAACAACAGTATTTTCAGTGTAAAAGTTCATCGGCGCTAGACCGGCATTCGAACCCTGGACACCGGCTGAGCTACCTGGTAAACGTACATCGATCTGGCCCACATGTGCTTTACTTATATCCAAACAGAAATACACTTTTAAACTTTTGACTTAAGGTCAGGAATGCTCTGGTCAAATAAACATGATTTTTTTGCCGATGGAAGTGGTCAAAGGCTATTAGCGGTTGAACAGTTCCGCGCCATTGTTATTACTTATGTCGCTTTTCATTTTCCTACGTTTATCAAAAGAGGGTTCCAGGTATGACAGAGTAATCTACCTTGTTTTATAAACCTCAAGACGGCAAAGTATTGCAAGGCAATCCATAGTCCCCCGGTTATAATGATTTCTATTTTCCTAGGTGTACACCAATCTAATGATCAACCTACTGTAAAGAGAGTATCTTGGACATTTTTTCCAATGATTGCGTCAGATGTCAAAATAAAGATCACACTGACTTATTTTTGTACAGTTAATTCCGATTATACATCTCATTAATTGTGTATACTAGTGTACTGCGTGAGATGAATTCACTATCATTTCCTTTTATACAAACATTATTATCGACTTTCCACTACTACATAGACTTGGACCTTATACAAAGGTGATCAATTTGCACGCTACAACGATTGCATTGATATATAATCTGGGTGTTTGACACATAACTAATTTTTCTGTATGCGACATTGGTTCTCATAATAGATATTGACTATTCAATAATTGTCTCGGAGTTTATCAGTGAGCATCGTGATACATGAAGTACAATTCTGGACGTTAAACTTGCATGCATATTTGCATTTACGATTTGTGTCATGGGTGATAGTGCTTTGTGTATAGTACGAGTCACTTCCCCTAGAACATCTTGACTAAAGATGTTCCTTGCGACTAAAATGAATTAATATAGAACAAATTAATCGTAGTCTATTTGCTAAATATAAACATTTTGTAAGTTGAAATTGCTAAATCAAAGTTAAGATCTGAAAATTATAAAAATTATAAAAAAAAATACGCTGTGATAAAAAGACTTTCAGAAATGAAAGAAAAAAATGTTTTTGTCTCTGGGTCACTCTGCGTTTCTAGTAACGCTAATTGTGGTTCGTCATCAGATACTTTTCCTTGTACCTCCATTTCTGACTGATGTGTGTTCGTACTCCATCGTATCTGCTGACTTACCGTGCGCCCCCACACATTTTTTGCTTGATGAATGTGCAAGCCCCAAAGGTTCTTGCAGGATTTACCGCACCTACATTTCGTTTCTGCTTTCGTTCCAGTTAAAGTCTATAGGACAAGCCGTGTCGTTAACGTTGTATCTGTCCTAGTTACACTTTCAACCCCCTCTCGGAAGACTCTAAGGGAATTCATCTAATTGAGTGCGTAACTGAATAATGGGTGACCTCTCACGAAGACTGCAATCTGGGTTGTTACCCCTTTTTGCCCCTGGCTAGCCTGTTTCTGGTTGTCACTTGTGTTTCTAGTGTCACCAATCGATTCTTGATAGCTATCTAGTCTTTCCTATAAGTCACTGGTTTCCCATGAAGGTTGTGTGTTGCATACAGCGTGTGCTGCACACAACCACTGACTCATCGTCTGGGAGCCAATCAACAAGTGTATCATCCAATCATCCCTGGACTGTTTCCGGCCGCTGGAACGAACGGACGCACTGATCAGGCACTACGGGTCGGTGGTTAGCTTCCAGCTCCTGACCCACAGCCAACTGGATTATTCTGCTGACTGTCTAAATTACTGTTGAAACAGAGGTCATACGCGATAACCCAATTTAGTTGGGAGTGCCACAAGGTTCAGTTCTCGGTCCACTTTTGATATAATTAAAGGTGTGCAACAAGGTTTAGTTCTTGGTCCACAGTTGATAGATGTAAACACATACACAGTAGATTTGACCTTTAACACTTTAGCAAGCACTACTGCTCAGTAGTGAGTTCTATGGTCATAAGCTTCTTGTCTTTAGCAGATCATATAAAAACGTCTGACCCATGTGCGATCTGGACAATCTCTGGGAAGACCAACTTCTTTCCTAAGTCGACCTTCATCTCCTACTGCTCGGATTCGTCTAGGATCGAAATATTGATTGAAAGTTGGCTTCATGCTTGTCTCTCTTGCCTTGACGAATTTTATCATGTTGGGTTCTCTCTTTCTTGTTCTTCTCTTCCTTTTCTCACGCCCCAGTGTGCCTGCTTACTCCCTTAAGACTGTAGCATGTCTCCACCTGTTTCGGCCCTGTGTTAGTGAAGTAAGGCAAGATGGCAGGACATGATCCATGGTACCTGGCTTGTCACAGAGTTGGCATCTTGGGTCATCCACTAAACCCCATCTGTGGAGGTCGGTTGGAGATGACAGCAGATCATAAACTGACATGAAAAGAAATTAGAAGTAGAATCGTCAGGAAAGGAAGCAGTTCCACTTTTTGAGAATATTATCCTGTTGGTTTTATGTTGATTTCATCATATAGAACTGAGGCAGCTTGAAAAACAAAAATAGATAAATAAGTAAGTTAAAATGTGAACCATGCTTCATGGGGTTTTTCTTCTGTCTTATATGCCTTAAGTAAGTTGTATCAATTTATATTAATTACTTTTGTTGGCCCGGATAGGGGGTAATATCGTGGGAGGAACCAGTACCCGCAGAAAACCCCACATGCTCGGGCAAGTGACCTTTTGACGTCCGATTGGGGAATCGAACCCTGGCCGTTTTTGGAAAAGGCGAGTGCGCCACACCACCATACCTTATATAGGTGCGAATTACGGCAACTGTTTAAATAGATTGATTTATTCTATATTAATTCATTTTAGTCACAAGGAACATGTGAGATGTTATAGGGGAAGTAACTCGTACTGTACACAAAGCACTATCACCCATGACACAAATCGTAAATGCAAATACACATGCACATGACCAACTCATAAATTACATAACATCTACAGAAGCCTTAATTGATATAAGAAAACTTTAGTTTTTGATTGACTTCTGAGAATGAAAAAAACCCCAGTTAACCCAAGCATTATTTCTAAAACGTCTTCGTATGTATCGCTTGCATGAGTTTTGTCAAGGTGGTTTTATTCTTGATATTATGAGATTGCTCCGCAAATATGATTTATGTATTAAAGCATGTTTCAGATGCTGTTTTTCCTAGTAAACCATTTTGAAAATCACTTGTGTATAAAGCAGTGTATAATTGGGGTAGAACTCATGACATACAATAGAATGATTAGCGACTTTTGCTTATTAAGTTTACAATTTGTCCACATAATGAATGGAAACTGGCGTCAACGATCATGAAGTAAGCTTGCGGATCGACATAAGATCTGCCAAAGTAATTGAAATGTGTCATCCTGTGGTATTCAGTGGTATCTCAACAGATTATCTCCTTTGTAATTAACCATTTAATATTCATAAAGTCGGAGGTTTTACTAACCTGCCGCTCTGGTTCAACAGAAGTGTAGATAATTTGAATTTCCAATTGTATGGCTCCTAGCATCGGCCATGAGTCCCGAAAGGCGAAAGACGTTCTGTGGTACCTCATTTTGAAATAGAACTAATTGTATATTTGCACTCTTTGTCAGATTAGAAGATAACTTCACCCACTATTTAGATATATCCTCCATTACAAGTAATGCCGACTTAATTATTCTGGTTGATAAAACGATGAAATCGTATCATCGTTAACATCGTTAACATCATTATTAAACGTATGCATCTTTGAGAAAGTATTACCCTCGTTACATTGAGCGAAAATTTTGGTAACAGACAAACAATGAATTATTATGCTTATTTTAGTACTTATCTAATTACAATTTGACCATTAATTAACTTGATACTTGTATGTATATATATATATATATATATGTTCTAGTAACTCTTCAAATTGGAGGAAGTAAAAAAAAGTATGATAATGTGCTGAACCGGAAGTAGTTAATTGGAATCATACTATTCACATGTGATCAAAATCTGGTGTATTATAAGCACAATATCGACTTTATTGATTTTAAATAGTATGTTAAATTATCACATAATGTACTGTGTTATCCAGTGAATATACCCATGTCATATTCTGTTGCGTATTTTACCATGTAATATGACCTATCAGCTCTGTGATTGGTTGTAAGTTTCAATTGTTGTTTTTAACGCCTAGGACAAGTACATGACGTCACAGACTTACGCACTGGAGTCAAAATGGCGGCTTTTTACATTTCATGGTTACATGAAAATTGTCGTTTTACACGAATAAATGCCACAAATCTTGATTATGTGATAAAAAGGATCTTACACTCGTTTTCATTTCATATGAAATTTATGAAACTCGTCACGAATTTTTGATTTTATCTCACCTAAATTGAAAAGTTCTTAAATGCATATTTATCAATTATGGACTTTTACATAGGTCGATACGTTGTTATATAGACCTGACAGAGTGATATCAACCTGACTGGACTCACAGTGTTAAAATACAAGTCGATTCCTAAGTGTACCTTCTCGGTTAGCGGGAATTTCTCTTTAGCTCATTCGGTAAAGCGTCAGACAATTAAACCGTTGGTCCCGAGTTCTACTTCAAACGGAGGCACTTCTGATTTCTGTTATACACACGCAAATCGGCTTAAACCAAAAAGAATATTTATACGCAACCTATGGTGGCATATTTCTGCCATCGTGTTATTCTAGGTCGCGTTACGGTAACGCGACTTGTCGAGATAATTATGTCGACAAGTCGTGTTATTTCATTTCATTAACGCGACGTTTCACAGAATTATGTCGACCTGTCGCGATAATTTATCACTACCGGTCAAGTTAGATTATCACGGATCTCGACCTAAATTTTGCTTTTGCCCAGATATGCCATCTAGTTAGTTTTTGCCGCGATAAGTTATAAATAGACACTCGGTCATTCCGGAACATCTCGGGATTTACGCTATACTTTGCTGGCTAGTACCTTGCAGTGAGCAGCCGCAGCAAGTCGAAAATACACATAAGTACAAATGTAGGAACAGAAACTGTTGTTTCATCGTGTAATATCCATAAAACAATGCAATCTAATGATTAATGGTGTTAGTCATTATCATGTGTTCCTATATATNACTTGACCGGTCGTGATAAATTATCGCGACAGGTCGACATAATTTTGTGAAACGTCGCGTTAATGAAATGAAATAACACGACTTGTCGACATAATTATCTCGACAAGTCGTGTTACCGTAACGCGACCTAGAATAACACGATGGCAGAAATATGCCACCATAGCAACCAATGTTTCCGTTTACAAACACACAGACTTTGTAGACGGGGATGAAAAATAAGTGCATATATTAAATGTTTTATGAGATCTAAGCCTTCATGGAAAGAGTCTTGAATATCCTTCATCGGCAATCCTGCGGTTTGGCTAATTTTTAAAAAAAATCGTTACCCAAGACTTCAGATTTCTTTTGTATACCCTAAAATTAGAGAAAATATTATATTGATTTTAAACACGGAACGAACTTGCAATACATGCAATAAAAATAATAAAAAAGCAAAATGTCTCTAACCAACACGGAAATATGTCAATATCTGGTAGATTGATCGACCCAACCTAGCACTTAGATTTTCTAAAGCATGCAACTTCCTGACTTAATCGGATCGCAATGCGTAGTACCATAGTCCCTATATTAGATTGTCTTTGAGTCGGTCATCAGTTACATTGCTAAACCGGTGATCATGCGTCCGAACCATGAACGTATTTCAATCTAACCTTTGATGTTATATAAATAAGATAATACGGAAGACTTAACGTTATTTTTTATTTCTAATTCAGCAGAACAATTGAATTCAAACAAATCCTCAAACAAAGCCTTCGTTTGTGTCGCTTCCTTTCATTATGTGTTGCTCGATAACCTCCTTTCACTTAACTGTGGATGGGGAAGCGTCACGAACTCTGCTGTCTCTAAGGAACGCTATACCACAGTCACTCTCTGATCAGAACCTATCGATTATTCAGCAGCAAAAAACAAACGGTTTACAGATACGAAGTAATGGGATTAGAAAGTTCCCATCAAAAGCCCAAGGTCTGTTTTAAACACATCTTGAAAGGATATTGTACATCTTGAAAGGATATTGTATACAGAGGTTGCAAGCTCCCAAACAAAGCTGAAACCAAGTAAGAATACAAATGTATCCGGATTAAATTGTGTTTAAACTCGGAAAACCAAAAACCAACTCTGTAAACTTAATTTGATTGCGTTCAAACTCTTAAATATGCAGTTTCGTTATGAGATTGCGTTCAAACTCGTAAAACACGCTTTAACGAATTGATTTAAATGAAAATTACAGCTTACACTGTACGCTGGATCTATTTATATTCAAACTCTTAAAAACATTAAGTACACTGACGGCATTGGTAAAGAGTCTAGTAAAAAAACACTTGTAATACCGACGTTTTTTTTAATTTTATCATATTATATAAGGACTGCATAGGGTATTTTGTATATTGTCAATAAAATATGAAGTGAGGCCTATTGAAGAATAAAATAACCTAGCCAATGTAATTCATACCGAAATTGCTTTTCAAACACATATTTAACATTTTAAATAAGTTTGTTCGTGTAGAAATTATAAAAATCTCAGCCACAGAAAATTCATCTTGCTATCGGGGAAAATATCATATCCTGCATCAACAGTAAATAACAAGAAAGAGACTCTGGCATATATAAGCCTTTTAATTTCCAACGTTACATTTATGACATCACAACATACTGTGATGACGTCACAATGAACGGTAGAAAATTTTGCATATGATAATGATAAGTAATCATGTTTTAAAAAATGATGCTCTATAAACGCATCTCTATTGCAGACAAACCTTACAAAGGTCGTCATGATTTTATATTAGTTTGTCTGCAATAGCTTTACGTGTTAAAGAACCATTAAACTTCTTGTTAAAACAATCATTGCTTATTTTTACATTTCAATAGAGTAGTTGGTCTTTATTTAGTTATATTACTCCCCTGGCGCAAGTTTATAAAGGTCTTGGAACAGCAAAGTCCGTATTGTCATAATCAGATCGGTGACTTAACAAGAGTATTAACCTAACCAGAGAATAAAACTAGGGCAAAATATTAAAAAAAAAAAAATTACTACAAAAACAGCATTGAATAAGACCATTAAAGACCAGGTATTCCGGAAGGGTAAGCGTCAGTCGTACACAACACGTATTGTATTCTTTATGATTTTCAATGAAAGGATGCATAGTAAATGCAAAACTATTGAGTTTTCTGTTACCTTCATAAAGCGCAAGTGCAATTTGCATATGAAAACATGACATGTAATCTCGATTTGTTTTTTATAAAAACATAGTATTCACATCTATTACATAATTACTATGTTATTAATTGAGTACACTCATGCCCTATAATTTGCGTATGAAATAATGTAATACGATCGTTTGTGACGTCAATACATGATAGTATGTTGTCATTATTGAGACAATAAATACTGATTAAAGATGGATAAATTATAGACTTCATGAATGACAACACTGAAAAAACTGTATGCGCACAAAAAACTGTAAGACTCTTAGTCCTTGGTTGTTGGTGGGTAACAGAACAAATTCGCTGTCTATGGCAGTTATCGACGTAAGTATGTCGGGAAATGCAATACATGCTACTAAATGTTTTCATATATTTCTAGTGCATTGAAGCTCACTGCTGTCTCATGAAACGAAACGCAATTGTTATCAAAGATCGTGGTTTCCTGGCCGTGAACTCTCCTTTTCTTGTTCTCCGTGTTCTTTTTACAAGGATCTCCATTTAAATCTTCCTTAGTTCATATTACACAAGTGTAGCAGGAGAAGGAGAAATCCACTGGCCAGGCCCGGAGATTCGAACCCGGGACCCTCCGAACTCTAGACTGACGCTCTACTAATCAGTCCAGTTCCCCTGCATTTCCCTCTCCTTTAACAAAGTCTTCGACCACGATGTCCTCCGGTACCCTATTCCACCTTCAGTGGGTATATTTCGCTGGACGCCAAATATAGAAAGAGAAAGAAAAACGCAACGGCAATACCGGGGTTCGAACCCGGGACCCTCCGAACTATAGACGCAGGGTCCACCAGTTCACCTTCTTGTTCGCCAACTATCGAACCAGTCCGGTTCCGCCACAGAAGTAAATATAATATATCAGATAATTATTAGAAGGACGAGGTAAAGTAGTCAATGTCAAAGGCAATGCTTGTTCCATAGGGAATACTGTATGTTGTAATTACCAGACTCTTCATCAGGCAAGCAATGGCTTCGTTTTCCGAAAAAAACACGACAATTACTTGTGTATGGCACAAAAACCACATTAGTCTAGTATTAAGGGTTGTTAACTTCAATTGTCACACTTCTGTCAGTTACAGAACAGCTCAGTTGTTGGACTTGATGGCTCCACTGGTAGATTACTCTACAGTTATCGAGATATGTTGATACCACCGCTGGCATGGTACGTTAAACTCATGTTCATCGAACGTTTTGCGCCTAATCAAACGCCAAAAAATAGCAATGACGTTTAAAAAAGAAATATATTGGCAAACACAACAGATTATATTATTTTGGAAATGCATTTTCGTTATTTTGAAATTTTCTCCCTTCCAACAAAGTAGTTTATTTTAATTAAATTCTTCATTAAGATACTCTCGATTTATCAACAAGCAGCATTTTAAAAACAACAAGAAAATACCTTAGTGTCAACAAATCCGTATTCGAACTCAATATTATTAAACCGTTGTCAAAAATATAATTAAGGAAAGATTTGAATGGAGATCTTTGTGAAAAGTATAAGGTAAATAAGACCAGGTATTCCGGAGAAGTAAGCGTCTTTTGTTTCAACAATGAAACAAATATGAATAATGTCACGTATGGCGATTGGATGTTACTATCAAGAAAGGGAAAGTCAACAAAAGTTCTACTTTTGATGACGTCATACAAACTCCGCCAACATGTGTTGCTGTCGACGAGGAGGAAGTTTCTTAACCAGGCGATCATTGTGTCGATATGCACATTTATTTTGTGAACAGCATTCTTGTACTCACAACAGTGCCAACAGCGAGTTCAGAGATATTTTTCAGCTCCACGCAAAAGATTGATGATTGCATACACGGCAACAAAGACAGGAAGATTGATATGGAGTAAGTTACACACCACCTGCTGTTGTAGATGGTGCGTAATATTAATGACATTTCTGGTAAAGAACGACCTTCGTACCTTATTATGAATGATTGTGTAAGTTACAGTCACTTCTTACACCCATCAATATATTCGCGATCTTGAAAACAGCCAGGTTTCAATAAAACATAAGAAAAGGTAGAAAAAGGGTCCTACATGATCAAAATAAACCTGGAAGCAATTTTTTTTTTAATACGTTGTATGGCCAATGTCAAAAAACATTTAAGGAATCATTTTAATTTTTTCAACATTTATGAGGTCATAAATGTTGAAAAAATAAATATCATTCCTTATATTTACATTGACGAATCCTTTCAGTGGATCGATATAACAACGAATAAAACAAATAAACAGGGTTTGTTCCTGCTTATACACGGGTGCAACGCAGTGGCGAGATCAGTGTTTTTTCGCGGGGAAATGTGAAACTATCGTGAGAGATCTTAGCAACCGTCAACAACAATAACGCAACAAAATGTAGTTCCATATTCAATGTTTTTTTGTAGCACAGTACACGTAAATACGTGGATATTTCACAACGCACAGTTCAATATTATTTTAAGATGTAAGAATTAAGCATCTAGGTCGGTCGTTTCGCTCGAGCAGTTTTTGTAGTGTATTACTACGCAGTGTGATCAGGTTACTATCAGTTTCCACGTGCTGAGATTCTATGAACACCTGTGTTATGCATTTATGAATGTAATTTTTGTCAATGGGTCTAAGCATACAGAATGTAAATATTTCACCTTAAAACCTCCGCAGGAACAATGTCATAATGTTTGCCGATTGCGCTGTGTGCTGTCGAGTGCTTCTTGTATTTAGTGAATGATATTGATTTCACCTTTTTTTATTCTCAGTAAAATTGGTAAATTATCAGTAATTAGTATTATGATGGTATCAATTTAACCATAACTTTGCCCATTTTAGGTTAAGATTACAACGAAGTTAAACATTGTCACATCCATGAAATATTTATTTTAAAAGTCTTTTACTGTAGAATTGTTCCAGTAAAAAAAAAAGATGTTGTGATTGAAATTTACAGAATTATATTTGTTCGAAATCTGAGTATATACATATGATACAAAAAATAAGACAAAAACTACAGCGATTGAACTCGGGACTGATTCACGGACAATCCTACGCGCGACTAATGATGCTAGCCGCGAAAAATAAATGCACGGCATCAAAAAGACAGACACTTAGTCACTTAAAAGGTGTGATAACATAAGTAAACAACCCTAAGTACGAGACTAGTGATATTATCCATGTCATACAAATATATTTACATTCTGTATGCTTAGACCCATTGACAAAAATTACATTCATAAATGCATAACACAGGTGTTCATAGAATCTCAGCACGTGGGAACTGATAGTAACCTGATCACACTGCGTAGTAATACACTACAAAAACTACTCACTCGGAACGACCGACCTAGATGCTTAATTCTTACATCTTAAAATATTATTGAACTGTGCTTTGTGAAATATCCACGTATTCACGTGTCCTGTGCTACAAATAAACATTGAATATGGAACTACATTTTGTTGTGTTATTGTTGTTGACGGTTGCTAAGATCTCTCACGATAGTGTCACATTTCCCCGCGAAAAAACACTGTTCTCGCCACTGCGTTGCACCCGTGTATAAGCAGGAACAAACCCTGTTTATTTGTTTTATTCGTTGTTATATCGATCCACTGAAAGGATTCGTCAATGTAAATATAAGGAATGATATTTATTTTTTCAACATTTATGAGGTCATAACAACAATGGGTTTTTGGACATATTTTACATGAATCGCTAACGCGATTCATTCAATATGTCCATAAACCCATTGTTGTTATGACCTCATAAATGTTGAAAAAATAAAAATCATTCCTTAAGTAATTGTCGTCGTTTTTTGGAAAACGGAGCTATTTCTCGATGGATGAGGAGTCTTGTAACTACAACGTATAACACTATCGATATATAACAGAGGGAGCATTCTCCAAGTCCAAAAAATCAAAATGTTGCCGCGAAACTCTTCTCTCCGATTATAAATTATGTAGCGGTACCTTTTTACTTAAAACAGTAATTTTCTTGAAAAAAAATATCTGTAAATTACACAACAGTCGCGTGTAAACGGCGTTCAAGCCTTTCCCTCGTGTACTGCTGTCACGAGTTTGAATTTTACAATTCACCAAATGAAGAATGTCTAACTCTATTCCGTAGAGGCCTTTGAAATAGCTTCAGAATTACCGAAAAATCGTTGATAATAAAAAGCCCATTATTCAATTTGTCTTGTGAATATTACAGGACTTCAGCGTTAAACAGAATGCAATTATTGTTAAAAGAGAAATAATTGAGGCATTCCCCGGAGTTGTGCCCGTTAAATGTGGGGAGTCCGTGATGAAGTCATATGATTTTAGAAGAACTTGTCTAGTATTGTTTGACTAGTTCAATACAATTTGTATTTGTCACTTTTTGCATGGAGACACTAACGATTATCATCTAGCTTTAATGGATTCATGGCAAATAAAAATGGTAGTTGTTGGTGAACTTCCAACTTTAAGGGTGAGCGCAACGACTGGTTTACCCGTTGTCATGATAATGTGACAGGATGAAATGCTGTGCCTTCTTCGTGGTATTTCAGGGAGGTAGCGCTCTAAAGTCGTCATCAGATCCGCGCTACCATAAGGAGGCAAGAACACAGACAAACTGACTCCAGCACACATGAAATTTATTATTTGCCATGGCAACCAGGTATTGTGTTAAGGACATTAAATTCAACAAACTCAATATAGTTTAATTCTAGCTTGCTTTTGGCCAAATACCATAACACTCGTTATGTGAATAATTCAGAAACAGCTTATTTAAGGACCCCCCCCCCTCCCCCCGAAGGCAAAACCCTCGAACATTTTACTCAAATGTCCGTACAAAGAATAAATTCTCCATATATTTGTTTTTAGATTACTGAAGCGCGAATAGGCTATGCTACTATGGTTGACTGGGTAGCTCAGTAATAGATACAGTATAATGGCTGGAGGTCTCAGGTTCGAAACCTGGTCTAGCATTTTACACTCAGAGCAACGTTAATGATTTATTGTTGCTTACTTTACCTTCATTGTTAAGTGATCAAAGTTCGAGCAAGTTATGCTTTTCCCTTTAGATATTAATTATAAGAATAATAGTAGTTTTTTAATTATTTCTATTTTCATAGCCATGCCCTTAAAAACATTTCCAATGTAAACTTACATTTTATAGCAGTGGTACGGAAAGTCTTGTTGAAAAGGTTGCTGACGGACGAATTGACGGGAGGACGGACGGACGGACGACGGACACCGTGATATGGCAAAAGCTCAAGGGCACTTAAATGAAGTAATATATTAACAATGAACACGCAACAGGATCTATCACCTCATAGGTATACATATATCACAGTCTTGGATACCGCATTTTTTTTTTATCGCGAAGAAGTATTTATGTCTTTTGTTTTGTTTGCAATGATCAAATCGATTTACACATAAATAAGTAAGAACATAAACAAAGAAACAAACAGGAAAGTAGGGAATTTAGTCTCATTTCCATTTCCAACTCTAGCAGAACCTGATTGCATCGTTCTACAGTATTGAACAGTTCTGGTAATTGTTCCCCAGACTACGTGCCCGGAGATATCCGTCATTGTCTGTCATCCCATTCCCGTCCATGGTGATTGTTTTACCTAAACCATTATCCAAAGGAACAGACGCTTGGGGATCAAATTAGCTCTTTGGAGTATAACTTCTACGGAACCAAGAAAGCGAAATGACTTACTCTAGTGTTTAATAAAACCTATAATCAAATTTTCACGACATCCAGTACGCTTTCCCTATCCTAATAACCATTCTACACATGACAGAAGCTGATCGAATTTACTGTCCAGATAACATATTCTCCATTCCACTACACTGACAATATCGCGACAATAAATTCCACGCGAAAGCCGATGTCCAGTACTTGATGATGGGCATTGTCCGGTCAATTCTAGATTCGAATTCGCTATCGGAATAGAAAGACCCTAATAGGACAGATTGATGAGTTTGTAGGATATAGACACGAGAGCGAGAAGGCGTGATTCCCATATTGGCTGAGTAAACGACCAGTTAAGGCGACGTAACGAAGACGCCCAAGATACTCGCACGGCACCGCAAGGCAGCGACTCACCAGCTGCTGCAGCACAGCGCCAATTTTGGCGGGAATATTGATTTGTTGCTTGGGTGTTTTTATTGGGAAGAAGAAGCCGAAGAAATGACTAAATAAGCTTGTTAGCGGTAATGGACAATTACTGGGGAACGTCAAACCGCGGAAGGAACACTTGGATACTCTTATGGACCGTTATGGCCCACATGTGGGTCACGCGTAAGTACTATCAAATGTCAAAGGAGCGTCCGCCATGCTTTCGCAGATAGTTAGTGGAGAGTTATTGAAATATCAGCAAAAAGGTACACCTGACCTATATGGGACCGTGCTAAATTTGTTGAATCCAAACTCTTGACTTTTGCAAAGGTGCGTTAGGTTGAGGTATAGTCTTGAGGAAAGATAATTTCCATCAAACAATATTTACTTCAGATACTGTGGAAAACAAATTTATATTAGGTGTACCAGCAATTTAACTATATTATTATCTTTGTCACTATCGTTAAGTATCTATTTCGGTGGCCAAGTGTTTAAGGCGTCTCACATTGTGCTACCACTAGCATCCCACCACTGGGTCGCGGGTTCGACCAACGAAGAGCAGTCGCCAGGTACTGGCTGTAGGTCGGTTGCTTTTCTCGGGGAACTCCGGCTTTCCTCCACCAACAAAACCTGGTAGTCCTTAAATGACCGTAGCTGTCGTAAAATACAAACAAATCAAACCAAACCAAATCGAAAGAAACATTCCATAAAAATCACATGTTGCCGTGCTTTTTTTTTTTGCAGAATTGCATATGTTCGAAATTCGAATGTTACTGATGAGTCCCAGAAGGACGACGGAACAGCTGTACGGGACTTTCTGGCATACTGTGTCTATTACAACATTTTAAAGGTGCAATCACCTGTGTGTATGTTACGTTCGTTCATCTTTGAAATAGAAAAAAAAAGAAAACCGCAGGGGTCGAACACCGGACCTTCATATAACAAAGCCTGCACTTAACCGATGTTGCCACACAGGAATTATGAAAGCACAACATTAAAATGAGTGTCCAATTTATGTGCAGCAAAGCATATGAAAAACATGACATGCGCAGTTACTGTAAACCAGAACAACTCCTTTTGGTTGCTACATCTTCTATAAGGAAAGGAGAATACTCAAAGTAAAAGAAAACCCGAGTGGAACTCTTCTTCCCGATAATTACTGATGCAGTGGTAACCTTTACCTAAATAAAAAAAAAAAATACGGCGTGTTTGATCAATAACAAATTCTATGTGCGTCAAAAACAGACGATTGTGCTAAAGATTATATTTTAGACCTATATAGGTACTAGATTGAGTCCGAATATCACGTGATCAAGATCTATCAAGTTCGTGAACAAAGTGACGTGATTTTGTGTTTGTTGACTTCGTTACCTCCTTGTTATCTCCTTGAACAGGTTTGATAACTCCAATGGTCCCGGGCAGTAGTGCTAAACAACAAAACAATTAAAAAAGAGAGAAAGATTTCCGTTAAAAAAATGGAATATAATGTTACTACTCTATATTTAATATCGAAATTTATCTTGACATTTCGAAGAAAGTTTAAGAAAAATGGCGATAATTCATGAATTTTATTTTAAGTGATTTTATGAAAATTTACACACAAATAAGAACGAGCTGAAAAGGAATCTGTACTTTTTCACATCCTTATCCAAATGCAATAAATGCAATTTTAATTATTTGCAAACTTTTGAATCTATCGGAACGTTCAAAACAATTATATATATCATATTTCCTATACAATTATATATAATGTTGATATAATTTATACAGTGTGCAATGTCTATATTGAATACTATAATGTACTAATGTGCAAAGAATGAGTTGCTATAAGGCCCTTTTTTAGGCCCCCGTATATTCGGATTCTACCCTCCTTAATTTGATCAAAGATGTCCTATTGTACTACATGCGCAAACACTGAGGTACACGTTTGACCGAAAATGAGTGTTTGGGGGTACCAATAGGGCTGGGGTAAATCACAAATATGATTTGCTGTTTTCAAAATTGCATCTCCTTGCTCACACCAAATATTTCCAACTCACCTACGACTCGCTCTCTCTCTTTCCCACACTCATTGACGCTCAGCCACCCTACTCACACTCATCCTCTGTCTCCCAAAAATCACCCTCTCTCTCACACTCACTCACCCTCTCTCCAACACTCACTCTCTCTCCCACACTCACTCTCTCTCTCCAACACTCACCCTTTCTCCCACACTCACCCTCTCTTCGAACAATCACCAAATCTTTCTCAATCACTCTCTCTCTCTACCACACTCACCCTCTCTCCCACACTAATCCTCTCTCCCACACACACTCACTCTCACTCTCTCTCTCTCTACCACACTCACCCTCTCTCCCACACTCATCCTCTCTCCCACACACACTTACTCTCACTCCCACTCTCTCTCTCTCAACCACACTCACCCTCTCTCCCACACACACTCACTCACTCTCACTCCCACACTCACTCTCTCTCCCAACAATCACCAACTCTTTCTCAATCACTCTCACCCTCTCTCCCACACTCTCTCTCCAAACTCACTCACCCTCTCTCCCAAAAATCATCCACTCTCTTTCTCACACTCACTCTCTCTCCAACACTCACTCACCTTCCATCCCACACTTACCTCTCTCCTACATTCACTCAGCCTACCTCCCACACTCACCCTCTCGCCCACACTCACCCTCTCTCGCCCACACTCACCCTCTCTCTCTCTCCCACATTCACTCCGTCGCACTTAATATTCCACACTCACACACTTCCAATTAGAAAACGACCATATTGAGCATGGATTATCCTATCTCAGAATATCACTGCCGAAGTATATCAGAACTGACCGTGAAATTGCCAGTGTGGATGAAAGTGCAGTTTTTGAACACGTAACAATCAGCAGTCGCTCCACGACAATAATAAGCTAAAGGCCAATCAGGGGTTAGGGGTGCTTTGATTACACATCAGCGCATAGTTAGGCACTTCTGTGTTTGAAACAACAACATCAACTGCAAAAATCGTACAATTTTATATCACATAAAAGCTTTCTACGCAGGTGTGCAGTTTAATAACATTAAATATAATACTACAACAATATTCTAACTCTCGGTCATTTTAAGGGGAGACATGTGTGCGTGTTCTTAACAATTACATATAAAATATGTTTTAAAATGGGAAAGAAAAACATCAAAATATGATTTATTTTGGCTAACTCCAAGTTGAGTAAGATGGTAGGTAACTCTTCATTGTTTAATTTTTTATCATGAAGACCAATTACAGTTCTTCCGACTACCGCTACTAATCCCTGTAATTATCGGTACCAGTATTGATTACTACTCAGATAAAACGGTCTACCGACCATCTCCTACAATGCATTATTTTATTGACGAAGTACGCTAAATGGAAATTGTGCCCCCCACCCCTTCTGTTTTCATTTCAACACCACCAAGCTTTGCGTTGGGGTTCAATCTATCCATCGGGTTTTCGAAACAGTTGAGATCTCAACAATTTAACCGTACAATGCTCAATAATGAAAAGAAAGGTTTAAAGACACATTGAGAAATTGGAATCATTTGGTTAAAAAGCGTAAAGCAAGCCCCCCTGGGTGGCTTAGGTGATATGCCAAAAAGGGGAAGCTGGGTGATAAATATTAGAAAGTCTACTCCTCTAGACCACTCTGAGGCATAACTGGGATAAGGAATGTTCTATATGGACTGAGTGTAATATGTAATACTATTTGTACAATGTGTACATGGGACTGTAGCACGCTCTTTCCCTGTCTTATAAGTGTATAGCTACCACAGGGGTCTGTATGCACGATACTTGAATCCCCTATAGCACATATCTATTAGCTATCACAACTGATTGTAGTATCTTCTAGTACATATATATAGCTGCCACAATGCATATAGCATGATATTTG